>NC_135575.1:142587360-142632153 GCF_965152235.1 Eretmochelys imbricata
CTCGTGTAGGCCCTGTGTGGAGGGTCCCTTAGGGAGGCAGGAGAACTGGATTCTAGCCACCAATCTGCCATTAACTCAGTGCGTGATTTAGGAGAAAAGTATCAGATGGGTAGCCATGTTAGTCTGTATCCACAAAAACAATGAGGAGTCTGGTGGCACCTTAAAGACTAACAGATTTATTTGGGCATAAGCTTTTGTGGGTAAAAACCCCACTTCTTCAGATGCATGGAGTGAAAATTACAGATGCAGGCATAAATATACTGACACATGAAGAGAAGGGAGAACCAGTGTTAACAAGGCCAATTCAGTCAGGATGGATGTGGTCCACTCCCAATAACGGATGAGGAGGTGTTACTACCAAGAGAGGGGAAATTGCTATACCCTCCTGGCGCCACGAATCTGCTGCTTCCCTGTTATCAGAACGGGGACAGACTACCAAGAACTTGGCCAGGAGGGGTCACTCCTTCACAAGGACTTGACAAATGCAGAGTTGGGTGTGGCCAAATAGTGGGGGACGGAGCAAGACTGGTGAGCTAACAGATCGAGACCACCCCATGTGAGACTCTCAGTTCTGGATGGGAAAATTTGGAAATCACAAAATCTTTCCGGACAGAGGACCTGTTTCCCAACCCGCCCTACTATGGTCTTCAAAGTGAGCACAAAAATGGGGCATTCTTCCCCCGCCACCAAACCTAAACTGGATCCAAATTCTGCAGCTTGGGTCGATCTCTAAGGAAACCCTCCTGAACACAACAAAGGAATGTCCATATCTATATCCCCATTGCGCTGAAGGGGACACTGAGGCACAGAGAGGGGAAAGGAGCTGACCAAGGTCACAAAGCAATTTAATGGCAGACCATCATGCTTTATTGCCCCTGTGCGTGTGTGACACCACTGCCCTCTACGGCAGTGTTTTTCAAACTGTGGGTCGCGACCCACTACTGGGTTACGGCATGTAAGGCACTGGGTCGCACTGCTGACCGGGACGTTAAAAGTCCCATCGGCGGTGCTGCCCAGCGAAGGCAGGCTAGTACCTACCTTTTCCGACACCGCGCTGTGCCCCAGAAGCAGCCCGCAGTGGGCCCGGCTTCTAGGCAGGGCGGGGACAGGGCTCCATGCGCTGCCCCCACCCCGAGCACCAGGTCCACACTCCCATTGACCAGCAACCGGCCAATGGGAATTGTGGGGGGTGCCTACGGGCGAGAGTTGTGCAGAGCCGCTAGTGCGCCTCTGCCTAGGAGCCAGACCTGCTGCTGGCCACTTCCGGGGCGCAGCGTGGTCCGTAGTGCTCCCTGGCTGTGCTGCTGACTGGGAGCCACCGGAGGTAAGTCCGAGCCCCAATCCCCTGCCCCAGCCCTGAGCCCCCCCAAACCTGGAACCCCTTCCTGCACCCCAAACCCCTCATCCCCAGCCCAGAGCCCTGACCCACTCGCCCCCCAACTCCCTGCCCAAGCCTTGAGTCCCCCCAAACCCTGAGCCCCTCCCACACCCCAAACCCCTCATCCCCAGCGCAGAGCCCTGACCTCCTCTCGCACCCCAACCCTCTGCCCCAGCCCTGAGCCCCTCCCACACCTCAAACCCCTCGTCCCCAGCCCTGAGCCCCTCCCACACCTCAAACCCCTCGTCCCCTTCTCCACTGGGTCACGGGCATCAACAATTTTCTTCAGCTGGGTCCCCAGGAAAAAAGTTTGAAAACCAGTGCTATAAGTGGAGAAACCAAGACTCAGAGGGATTAAGTGAGTGGCCCCAAGTCAGAGAGCATGAGCAGCGGCATTAGGAATAGAACCCAGGAGTCCTAACTCCTGAGCCTGCATGCAGAGCGTGCATCTCTTCAGGGCAAGCAACAGTTAAGATTACTCTCTGGAAAAACCTGGAGAGCTCGCAGGGTCGATGTGAACATAAAAAACCTGACATGATTAAATTCCATGTAGTAAGTTGTTTAGAACTTACCACCGAGTTCAACTGTCAGACAAAAGGAAGGACAAAATGTAGCATGAAGAAGAAAAATCCAAAGGGGAAAAAAACAACCCTATAATAGGGGCTTTGTACTGCAGTGGTTGTTTCCCATTTAGCTATTGAAAAAGCCAACCAATTATGAAATCCAAGATATAAAGAAAGCCAGCATATTAGTTAAACAAATAATAGAAGGGCCCAGAGAGCAGATAACAAGGCTGTTTGCAAGCCTGAGCTCCGAGGTGGGACTCACAGCTATTCAAAATGGACTGGGCCACCTGTGCCAGCTCCTCTGATGGAGATGTGTCTCTGAGCCTAGGGGGATGGGTCTGATATTACAGTGGTTTATTGAATTTCTCCTTCTGTATGGGCCTGTGTTGCATTAGAGACTGGGCCCGCACCACCACCCCTGCCCAACTCTGGGGAAGTTCAGGTTTGGATCCAAGTATCCTGGCTGAACCCTGTATCAATAATAAAGGGCTGAGATGCATCCTGAGGTCTAAGTACCAAGGCAGGTTGGAGGCGCAGTTTATGATTCTGGAGAATATCTGGGTTTCCTTGTTGCCTTTGGCGAGATTCTACAGTAGATTCAACTAGCTGAGAGGGATTCCTGCCCTGGACGATGGCCAGATTCACTGCCCATGCAGCTGGGACTTGAACCTTATGGTCCTTAAGCAGCAGCTCTGCTGGGATAGCCTCTCCCAAGCCATGGTGATAAGAGCTGTACTGCCTTCATCCCAGCTGGAGAGCCCTCTTCAGCTCCCTTTCTCACTATCCCGTACAGGTGCGTTGAGCAAGTCCGCTGAGCAGTCCCCCTGTGCCTGGCAGCCAGACTCACCAGGCTAAATCCAGCCCTGCCTGGTGTAACTCCACAGAGAGACAAGGATGACTCTGACCCACCTGTGTGTTCATCGTGCATGTTGCAGCAGCAAAGGCCTGAATCGGGAAGCACATGTTCCCACGACACCAGGAGGAGCCAAAAGGAGAGTGGCACCTTGGTTGAGCCAACTGGAGTTGGGTTGGTACAGACAAAGCTAACCCCACACCCTGCAGCTGCCTTTAATCTAGCAGCCAAAGGCAGACCAAGATCCAGTGGCTGAGAAGTGGAAATATTCTTACTGGAAATAAGGAACAGGGTGGGTGATTAACCACTGGAACCGCTGCCAAGGGCCAGGGTTCTCCATCGCTTGGAGTCATCACATCAAAACTGGATGTTCTTCTGAAAGATCTGCTCTAGCTCAGCCAGGCGTTATTGGCTTGCTTTAGGAATCACTGAGCAAAATCCTCTGGCCTGTGGTTTGCGGGAGGTCAGACCGGATGACCCTAGTGGTCCCATCCGGCCTCACAATCTATCAAATACTTTGGATCTGGATCTGAATTTCCGGGCTCAAGCCCGTTTCTACCCGCCGCCTTCCGAAACCCCAGGACTTGGCAATAAAACCTGCCCTGGTACCTACCAAAGCGCCCTCCAGGGCGAAGACAGCGGCCGCTCCCGTGCGCTCCAGCGGCTCCATGCGGCGCCTCCAGCGACGACGGCGGAAGGCGTCCGTCTTGCGGTAGTTGAGGTGGAACTTCCAGCCAAAGAGAGAGGCGTATTCCCAGCCCTCCCCTTCCAGCTCCTCCTGCTTGTGCTGCATGGGGGCAGAGAGCAGGGGAATCACAGCGCTGCAAGGAAGGACCATCTGCAGGGGGACAGATCCGCTCCCCAGCCCCCTTCTGGTTAACGCTGATGCCAAGAGCTGGATTGACCTCTGGAGAGTGGTGCCAAGTATCCACAGAGCAGGCCCAGGACACGCAGCCACAGGGCAAGCTTCCCCCATACTGCCACTGAGCTGCCCCATCCCCCCAGACCCATTCATCACTGGTAGTTAGAACGGGTACCCCACTGGTCCAGTTGCTGGTGGTTCTTTGGCATCAATCAAGAACCATGCTGAGAGCCCCAAATTAACCTGACGGCACTGCAGAGCCATCCAGGGTACAGCCTTTCATTCACTACCATCTCCTTTGCACCCCAAATAGGGATAATTTACTCACTACTGATGTGCAGCCACCTGTGGGGTGAAACAAGACCCCTGTTTACTTAGGCCCAGATCTTCAGAGGTATTTAGGAGCCTAACTCCCATTGATTTAAATGGCAGTTAAGTGCCTAAATACCTTTGAGGAGCTGGGTCTTGGCCTGTAAACTCTGGATGGCAAGGGCTGTCTCTTCATTGTATGTGTGTACAGCGCCTAGCGCAATGGGTCCCCAGCCCTGGACTGAGGTCTTTAGACCTGGCCCCGCTATAAAGAATAAACACGACCAGTAAGTGTTTAACACCACTTGCAGGAGTAGTGGGGAAGAGATAAAGAAAATCATCTGCACTTGACACTGCAGGGGAACGGAGCTAGGTCGGCAGTAATTGACCCCATGCTAATGTTGCCAGGCTGCTAAAGTCAGCTAACACCTTGATTCTTACCACAGACCGGCCAAGCGCTTTGCCTTACACCTCATCTGATGCAGAGCATGAGCTCAGCGATGACTCGAGGGGAAGGACACCGCCTACCGGGTCACCCGCAGCACCCTGTTTTCCTTGGAGGTCTCCCCTCCAAGCTCTGGACTAGCTCAAAGCTGGGGAGCTGCTGCAGTTGTAGGCTGAGGCACTTTAGAGACTTTGCCATTGTAAGGGAGAAAAGCATCAGGTCAGTTTCTCTCCTCGCTGCCCTCGTCCCCCATGTTTCTCTGCCTGCATCTGATACTTCAGAGCTTGACAGTATGTTTCCTCCCCTGCCCACCTTTGGTTATTCACCAGTGAGCAGGGCGCTTCTGACGGGTTTCCTCGCTGGTAAACCCTGTCAATACTTTCCCCCTGGACCCTCTGCACTGGATTTACACTGAGATGGAAAGCGGGACAGACTTGAGGCTCTCAGTTCGAGGTCACTGTTTCACACGTGGCTGGGGATCTGAAAGTCCTCCCCACATGACAGGCCTGTAAAATGAGTCAGTCCCTTGCCCAGCGAGTCTGAGCTCCTTGGAGGATCGATTGGACCCTGGAGACAAGTCCCCCTCTCTTTGGATCACAGCTAAGGCCTGGGGCAGGGATGGAAGTTCTGCCTGTCTTCTGGATAAGGAGAAGACATCAGCATCCGTTGTGATATTATCATTCGTATTTGTACGGTGGTAGGAGCCAGCTGAGATCAGGCCCCATTGTGCTGGGAGCTGGACAAACATATGGTTATAGACAGTCCCTGCCCCCAGTGAGTTTACAATCTAACCAGACAAAGGCAGGATTCCTATCCCAATTTGCCAGAGGGGGAACAAGGGGTGTAGAGAGCCTAAGTGACTTGCCCAAGGTCCCCCAGGAGGTGTGTGACAGAACTGGGACCTTTCACCAGCACCGAGTTCTCTTCATCAAATAATACTAAAGGGGCAGGCGTGCTGGCTGGCAGAGCTTAGGTGCCCTGGTATGATTTCAGAGGCTGCCGTGCCATGTCGCTAGCCTATCGCAGCCTCTGGAAAGCCACGGGGGCCCGATCGACCGCTGTGCAGTGGTTTGGTAGTCGGGTCTCCCTGCATTTTCTAGTGAAAGAGCAAAAGAGAAAATCTTGCGGGCATTTGACTGTCGCAAGCCTCCAGGCTGCAGCCATTTCAACGGCATTCCTGGGCCAATGGGGACACCTAGTGGGGAGCAGCGAGACAGCGGGATGCTGGGAATATTTCAGAAATTAGGCAGGGAGGCTGAAACCGAGCCCTGGGCAGAGCTTCCGGCACAAAGCCTGGATCCCCCCCGTCCATAGGGTCTGATCTCCGGCCGTGAATGTACGGGCTAAATGGGTTATCGCCCCTCGGGGCTCCAGTGGTGTTTAAGTCCTTGTGCTAGCCTCTCTGCACGGGAGCGGTTCTCACCCTCGCCGAACAGCCTGCTGTGCATATTTCACCATAGCCAGGAAAGCTTGGGCGGGCATGCACGTGAGGTGGGGAGGAGGGGGAACCACGTGTGAGAAGGATTGGGACTTGGTGAAAAGTGCCAGCTCTGGAAACGGGGTCCTCTGCTTCTCCACATCAGCTATGCCCACTGCCCTGCCGACACGCCCTCACCCAACGGGCCTCGGGAGTCAGAGACAAGGTCACCTTCCAAGCCTCAGTCAACCCTTGGCTTCTCTCCTGAGCCTGCTGGCAAAGGTTGCCCTTCCCCGCTGGGGCCTGAGCCACGCCTCTCAGCCACTCCCAGCCTGCAATGGGTTAAAGCTACAGCCTGAGGGGAAAGGCTCCCTGTGCCATTCGCAGCAGGAACGCCTGCAGGAATCCTTGCTGAGGGGCGTTCTGGTTTTTAGTTTTGTTTAAAACACAATTCCGTTCCAGCGGACGTCATGGGAAACAGCAGGCAGTCAGTCAAAGCGTCTCAAGCTGCTCATCCAAAAATGGAGGCACATCGACATGGCAGCTATCCATGAAAATCTGATCCTGGACCTCTCTTCTGCAATTGCCCCATCTGTGCAGTGGGGGACAACAACCCTTACTCACCTCACCAGGGCCTGGAATAACTGGTCTTTGTCAGCTGCTCGGAGACAATGGGCCAGCTCCTCAGCTGGAGTGAATTGGAGGAGCTCCATCATCTTCAACTGAGCAACACCGACTGACACCAGCTGGGGACCTGCCCCGTTGACTCCAATGGAGCTACGGCCGACGGACACCAGCTGGGGACCTGCCCCGTTGACTCCAATGGAGCTACGGCCGACGGACACCAGCTGGGGACCTGCCCCGTTGACTCCAATGGAGCTACGGCCGACGGACACCAGCTGGGGACCTGCCCCGTTGACTCCAATGGAGCTACGGCCGACGGACACCAGCTGGGGACCTGCCCCGTTGACTCCAATGGAGCTACGGCCGACGGACACCAGCAGGGGACCTGCCCCGTTGACTCCAATGGAGCTACGGCCGACGGACACCCGCAGGGGACCTGCCCCGTTGACTCCAATGGAGCTACGGCCGACGGACACCCGCAGGGGACCTGCCCCGTTGACTCCAATGGAGCTACGGCCGACGGACACCAGCTGGGGACCTGCCCCGTTGACTCCAATGGAGCTACGGCCGACGGACACCAGCTGGGGACCTGCCCCGTTGACTCCAATGGAGCTACGGCCGACTGACACCAGCTGGGGACCTGCCCCGTTGACTCCAATGGAGCTACGGCCGACTGACACCAGCTGGGGACCTGCCCCGTTGACTCCAATGGAGCTACGGCCGACTGACACCAGCTGGGGACCTGCCCCGTTGACTCCAATGGAGCTACGGCCAACAGACACCAGCTGGGGTCCTGCCCCTTTGACTTATTAATAAAACAACAGCAATAACCTCACAATTATTCCTATTGTGTCAGTGTCCCAGGTGCTTCTGAGGCCGAGGGGAAGCCAAGGTCCCTGCCCAGAAAAGCATACCATTGAAGGGACAAATTTTCTCCCCCTACGCAGGTAGAGTCATATGCCACCCCAGAAGTCATACTATGTAGCTCTCAAACAGGGCTTTCCGTCAGATCTCAAAGTGCTTTGGAAAGGAGGTCAGTAGCATCACCCCCATTTTACGACTGTGAATCAGAGACAAAGTGACTTGACCAAGATCACCTGGCAGCCCAAAGGCAGAGCTGGGAACAGAGCAACACCAATGGACCCCATTTGGGGATCTGGCCCTAGGTATTGTTCTCCTCTGGGATCGCCATACCTTTTTCACAGCCTCCATCTGCTTAAGGTCCCTCCTGCGGAGCCGCACCCACCGCCGCCGGCGGCTAGTGTGGTACATCTTCTCGGCCGGCACCCAGGCCTTGGGCTTACGGTCTGGCGGGATAGCGATGCCGTACTCCCAGCCTCAGAGTAAAGGAGATACCAGGGTGAATGCGGGGATAGGGCAGCTGCCTTTGCATCTAACCATTAAGTCATTGCAGATGCTTTCAAAATCAATTTCAGTTGGGGTTTTCCTAAATAACAAAACTTGCTTTCCAGAACCTGCCTGAAACATGCTTTTAAAGTGTGTGTCACTTCCCCGCTCCGAGTGGCTGGCCACACAGAGAATAGCAGCCTACTACTGCTGCCAGATGTCAGAGTTACCCCTTTAGCTCAAGTGCCCAAGGCTCCATGCTTTGGACCAGATGACCCTGGGTATGCATGCCCTACTGCTGATTCATGCAGGGGGCTGCTCTGTGGACATTCAACTCTTGGGTGTGACCTTAGAACAAATCCTTCTAGGTCATCCAGATGGTTCCCAGCATTTCTAGTCATTTGTCCAGGCTGGTCTGCAGTCCCTCTTCGTCCATCTGGGATGGCTGAGAGGTTAACATGCTGGTCTTGAACTCCAGTGGGGTGTCCCGTGCTGCCTCCCACTCCAGCAACTCTGGTTGGTTTGGCTGCCAGGTTAAGTAATCTGCTGGTCCCTTCAATAAGTAAGTATGTGATGGGTGCCTACCCCGTCCTATGGGAGCACACTACCCAGCTGACTGCTTCGCACTATCAGGAGGCTCAGATCCAGCCCAGTTGCATCTCGCCCTCCTCCTAGTAACCCCTTGTGTCCCTACACATTCCTTTCCTCCTCGGCACTCACACCTTTCCAAGGCTCAGCAGCCAATGTTCCCCCTTTTAGCTTGGCTCTGTCAAAGCAGGGGCAGTCCCTCTAGGGGACTTTTGTTGCTCTCTCGCCTGTCTGTCGGTATCTTTCTGGTGAGGAATCCTGGCTGCGGCTGTGCTAGGGATCTGCTGGCCTCTTCTACGCTGGCCCTTTCCCCATCGCTGGTCCAGCATGAACAGAGGGGTAAAAACGCTTTCACCCTGCTGGCACGAGCGCTTCCATCCCTGCTAACTTCAGCCGAGCTGTCCTCGTGCTAGACTGACGGGGGAGAGAACTCTCAGCACAGACGCATCCCAGGATCCATCAGCTCCCACTGACATGAATGGAAGCACTGCAGTGGGGCACCAGAGTAGACCCAGGTAGAAATGGAGGGAATGTTTTTGTAGCTGTAGTGGACAAAGGGGGACAGGTAGGCTGGGATGGGGAAGCTGTGTGCAGGGCTCCTCCCTGGAGAGGCAATGGCCACAGTGGGCAGAGTAAAGGGGGATGGGGAGGGAAGCTGAAATATACGTAAGGTTCTGGCATACCTCTCTCATCAACCGCTCGGTTGAGATCTGTGTCCCATTCCACGTCTTCCCATTTCCATCCTGGGGGACACTCGATCTCCTCCTTAGGAAGCACTTTCTCCCCATTCTGGAAGACATGGGGTGCGTTTACTGAGCAATATTCGGCCTATGAGCACACCCACAGCCCACACAGACTTCCAAGGTGGCTAGCAACAAAGCCGGCCTTGTATCAGTTCCCCTTTTAGCCTGTGAGCCCTCTGGAGCATAGAGCACCCAGTGCCAGGCTCCATCCTGATGCTTTGTAAATAGTATCTATGGATGGAAATGTTGCAATAGCTCCGTTGTTCGGGTTATGCTGAGACTCCCTGCAGGGACTCACTTGCTGTGCTAGATATGGACCAATGAGACAGGGAGCCCTCCCCAAACTGACAGCACTTGGCCGGATGGTGCAGAATGGATTCCCTGAGAATGCACAAGGGGATCTGCTGATCCGTGGATGAGCTGCAGTCATTTCCCGATAACCCCTCTGTGAAATGGTCAGTGAATCTAAACCTTTTTTTTTTTTTGATCCCTCGATGCAAATACATTCCTGAAGTCTGAAATGTGACAACTGACTCATTTGTAGGGGATTCCACAATCTACGACACGGGCTACCTTTTCAGTCGGTTAATGCGGGCGTGGTTTGATTGACACTATGAATAAATAACCTAACTCTTTTCACCAATAGATCTCAAAACACTCTACAAAGCAAGCCAGGATCATTATCCTCATTTGGCAGATGGGGAAACTGAGGCACAGAGTGGGGAAGTGGCTTGCCCAAGGTCACCCAGCTGGCCAGTCCTAGGACAATCAGGGGGTTTGCCATCTAAAGGAATACAACAGCAGTCTATGGGGGTGGGGGGGAGTTCTTACCACATCTGTGTAGGCCTCAGCCATGTGGATCCACTGGCCTCCAGGAAGCCGGACTTGATTCTCAAACACTTCGTCTACAAAGCTCATGTGACCGGCATCTGTGTCATAAAGTAACCTGCATCCAGGGAGGATGAGAGGGAAAGAAAAGCAACTAAGAGCTCCCCTGCATCATCTCCACAAACACTCGTCCTTTCAGCCAGCTGCTGCCTCCTAGATCCCAACCCGTTACCCACAGAACGGAAAATGCTCACCAATGCCACTGAGCAGATGCCTAGAAAATACAGCTGGATTGTGGACACTCCAGTTATAGGCTCTTCCAAAGCAGATATAAGCCTGAACTGCAGCATCCGCACTGCTGTTTCAGCCGGACACGCTATTCCAGCTGGATTTGCTTCTTGTGTGAACCTGCATTGCACTGCACATTCAACAGCTGCCATGTCCCACCCCAGAGGTGGCTGCATTTCCATGGTGGGTGAAGTAACACCTGCTTATACAGGGCCACTGTCTCCTGGCAGTTCAAGAGCTATGGGAGGCCAGTAATACCATGGATCGTGCCTGGAGGCCCCAGGCAGTGGGAAGGCGGTGCAAATGGATCTCCCAGCCCTGTGCAGTATACAGCTGAGCTCTGCAATGGCACTGTCTGTGAAAGTTGGAGTTCACAGATTCCCAGATTCCAAGGCCAGAAGGGACCACTGTGATCATCCAGTCTGACCTAAAGACATGGGCAAAGTAGGTCAGGATCAAAGGCCACGGCTTATCCCCTTGAGCCCTATCCAGCTCCCGACCAGGGGAATGGACAGGCTGGTGGGTACCAGGACCAGATCTGTGGATATGTGCAGTGAGTGGATCCACTGGCCACCAAGCCAGCATGGGCCGCTCTTGCACTGCAGAAATTCCCTGCAACCTGCTTCCAGGTCCAGCCCCCCAAATCCCTCAGGTAGGCCCCATACCCAAATCTCTTGTACTTAGGCTCTGCACTGGGGACCAGCAGCTTGTTAGCTTGGACGCTCCTTTCAGCGGACCATCTTTTTTGTCTGTATTTGTACAGCACCTAGCGTAAAAGGTGCTTGGTTCACACCTGGGGCTGCTAGATGCTACTGCAATACATATCATCTTAATTTAATAGTTTAGGAAGTGCACTGAATTCTCAACAGCTGTCAGGGGAAGAGCTGAGCCCCAGACCCACATCCCTCTAGGCTGCCGGATGGTTTGCTATCAGGTGGCTACATGTCCTTAGGGTGTTTATGGACCCTTAGATGAAACGTCTTGTAATTGACAAATGCTATTTAAACAGGGAGCTCCCATGCCCCTTGCTGAGGGACAGATTCATAGATTCGAAGGCCAGAAGAGTCCATTGTGATCATCTAGTCCAGGGGTCCTCAAACTGGGGGTCGGGACCCCTCAGGGCATCACGAGATTATTACATGGGGGGTTGCGACCTGTCAGCCTCCACCCCAAACCCCGCTTTGCCTCCATCATTTATAATGGTGTTAAATATACAAATATATATTTGTTCCCATGCAAGTACTTATAAACTGTGATCAAATCACCCCATATCTGCTTTTTGTTAGGCTAAGCAGACTGAGCTCCTTGGGTCTACTGCTACAAGGCAGTGTAGCGGGGTGGTCACGCAGTTCCCAGGCCGATTGGGGAAGCAGGCTCAGCTGTGGCCACGCGCCAATCAGGGCTCAGCTGGCTTTTATGAGAGAGCAGTGGTCCAGAAGCAGACAGAGTCTCCTCCAGCTGTGGAGGGAGCTGGGCCTGGCTGCTGGGGAGCTTGAGAAGGTACCTGGAGTGGAGCACGGCTGGGGAGCTCTAGCCTGGAAACCCCCCTCCTGGGCTGTGGCCTAGTATAAGGCCAAATAGGTACTGGGGTTGCGGGGGATAGCCCGAGGGGTAGGCAGAGGCAGCAGGTCCAAACCCCTCCTTGCCTGTGATGAGTGGCAATTAGACTGCAGTCTACCCCAGTGAGCGGGGGCTAGATGGTGGCTGGTAGTAGCCATGTACTGAGGCAAGGTGGGGATTGTGGGTGGGGGTTCCCCTGGGTGGGGAGACCCAGAGAGTGGGTGTACTGCCTGGGGCAGCATCCAAAGAAAGGGGCACCGGGGTCCAGGAGGGATGTGGGCCTGCAGAGGGTACTCCGGAGCTGGAAACTGAGCTAATTCCCAGGAACCAGCAGGAGGTGCCACAGGGGTGAATCCCACCCCGTTACAGGCAGGTTTTCTTTAATCATTCTCGTGGCTCTTCTCTGAACCCTCTGCAATTGACCAACATCCTTCTTGAGTTGTGGGCACCAGAACTGTTATCTTACTGTGTCCATCAAGCAATCTACTCACGTCTTTTCTGGGCTGATGAACCAGTCCCCGGCCCACGTCCAGCCAACAGAGGGACGGAAGCTGTCCTTAGGCAGTTTGATTTTGCCGGTCACGTCGCTGTATTTGGGGTAGGTCAGGCCAGTCGTCCCCCAGTTCCCAACCAGTGCCAGCTTCACCTGGTTCTCATACTTAGACATCAAAATGAGAGACACTTTCAGGATAACAGTTGGGTATATGGGAACAGCGAGAGCATGGAAAGAGACCCACAGAGAGCAGCTACTTGGGAGTAAATTCACTACACAGGGAAGAGCACTCCATCATAGAGGCAGTTTGAGGGATACCGTCAAAGGAGTGGCCTGAGAAGCCAACTCCATGCAGGCCACCAAAGAGCGTGGCCATGATCTTCAGGGGCTGTTAGCATGAGTGAAATCTGACTTAGTGACCCAGAGGTGAAGGACCCAACCCCCGGCTCAGGGTCTGCTTGGAATGACTGTGTTTACAGCTGGACTGTGGCTGCCCTTCCTGCCATGAATAACTGCACCAACTCGCAGCAGAGCCCTGAATTCACTTCCTTCCAGGGCAGGATGCTTACCTGCCACATTAGCGCCCCTAGAGGGAAGAAGCGGGAGGACTCAAGGATCCAAAACTCAGTGTCAACCTAAGTTCCTTGTAAACTGCATGGCCACACAACTGCGCCACAGCCTATTAAGTGCCGGGCAGGTGCTCGGGGAACCCAGACCTGCCGTGGCCAGGGGACAGGTGCCCCTCCCCCAGCCCGAACCCAGGCCCGTCCTGGACCTGCTGCGGCCAGGGGTGAGGTGCCCTGGTCCGACCGGGGAGAGCGGGGGGGAGAGAGAGCTGGGTGGAATCCTCTCTCCCTGCCGTAGCCCTGGGGCAGCCTGCACCCCCATCCAGAGCCCTCATTCCCCCCCCCATACCCCAACCCTCTGCCCCTCCCACACGCCAAACCCCTGGGCCCCACCCCACCACATGAATTTTGCTACGTGCACCAACTGATGTGACACATCACCTCCATATTGGTGCATACAACAAAATTCATTACGCACATGGGTGGGGAAAATTTAGAGGGAACACCGGTGTCCACTCACGGTTTCGGCAAAGACGGAGAGCTTCCCTTCTGCGTACTTGTTAAACTCCTTCTCGTCTACAGCCAGCCCAAACCAGAGCTGAACCCGCAACTGGGCTGGGATCCTGGGGCCCATCGCTTCTTCCTGTGGGTACTGCCAAAGAAAGGGAACCCAATTAATATCCGCAGGGCAGCGGCTGCCTGTTAAGGGTAAGGGCTGCTCTGGGCTAACGCCTGTCCAATAAGGATGAGAGAAGGTGGAAGCAGAGCCCTACTCACTCCTGTGCACCCAGTGACATAGAACCATAGAATATCAGGGTTGGAAGGGACCTCAGGAGGTCATCTAGTCCAACCCCCTGCTCAAAGCAGGACCAGTCCCCAATTTTTGCCCCAGATCCCAAATGGCCCCCTCAAGGATTGAACTCACAACCCTGGGTTTAGCAGGCCAATGCTCAAACCATGGCCACGCAGGCGTGCAAACGAGTGTGTGGTGTGCCCTATAGTGACTGCACTGCCTAGAACCTGCTCTTGGACAACAGAACCCCACGCCACCCCTGACCCGCTGTGCCCTGTTAGGGATCAGAGCCTGTGGCAAAGCCAATCTCTGGGCAACCTAACGAGTGCAGCTGGCTTATAGTCAGTTGCCTGATTGGCTCCACCTGTCAGCAGATCGGGTCTTAACTCCAGCAGCAGTTCAGTGGGTGCTCAAAGTACTTGCCTGCTGCCACACCTGCTTTACTCCAGGTAACCCAGTCCTGCCCTTCAGCTCTGATTCCTGACTTCGGCTCTGCCCTGGGCTCCTATTTCTGCTCCAACCACTGGGCACAACTGCCCCACATCCCGGTCTTTGCCATGCCCTGTGGGCACAACCAGGTCCCTACTCTCCAGACAGCAGTGGCAGCCTGCTCCTGAAAAACAGGCTGCTGCTTCAGCTTTTTGTGCCTGGGATCCTCAGCTCCCTCCGTCCTTCAGCTGGGATAGTGCCCACACTGAGCAGGGGGCTGCATGCACGGGGCGGAAGCTGCCTCCCCATGGCCCAAAGAGCTACTGGTAAAGGGGGCAGGCAAAGGGAAACTGAGGCAGAGAAAGGGGTGGGGGAGAGTGAGGCTGAGCAGCTGAAGAGTGACCATGGCAGGCAAGGGGCAGGATGAAGGGGGGGGTCCAAGAGCCAATGACAGTGCAGCAAATGCTGAGCGACAGGATGACGTCAAGAGGCCATGAAGTCCTTTCCGGCAGGCCCTGACTTCCCCGCTGCACCCTCTGGCCAGTGCTGGTTGCTCTGGGGACGGAGCCCCGAGGGTCTAGGGAGTCTGCCCCCTAAGAGCTCTCTGTGGTTGCAGCTCCCCTGTGGAGGGTCACTCTGGATTAGGGGGTAGGTAAGGTGAGCTGGAAGGCCCTGATTTTCCACCAGTGCCCACAGTCACACGATGAGCACATGTGATGGGTCCTAAAGTACCACCAGTGCCCCCTGCTCCCGTCTGCATGCCCTGGAGCTGGTCTGTGCCAAACGCCAGCCTCCCAGCAGACGGGGCTGTGGAGCAGCCCCGGTTCCATACCAGCTCAGAGCCCACAGGAATGGGAAGCAGCAGGCACAGGCTGCTACAGCCAAAGCGTGAGTCTGACACACGGGTACAGCTGCCTGAGAAGGCCCTGAGCCACTGCCAATGGGCCTGGAACCCTCTGCAACATCCCCAACATGCAAAGGGGACTGATGGACACAAGGGGGTGATGGCCCGAAGCACATTAACCACTACATGCATTGCCATGCTGGGAGGGCACAGATGCTGGCATCAAAGATTACAAGCTCCCCCCATGTGCCCAGCAGTCTGGACCAGCTAACACTGCCTTGGGTAATGATACAGCATGTGGACATGTGCTGAGGCCAAATTCTGTCCAGTGATGCTGGTGTAAATCCAAAGTGGCCCCACGGGAGCCAGGGACACCTCCAGAGGGACACCTGAGTAAATGAGAGCAAAATCTGGTCCCTTCTCTTTAAAAAGCTTCTAAACTGTGTAAGTAACTGCATAAGCTGGTACCTCTCACAGGTAAATGGATCTGCTCTGTGCTCTTTATGTAGACAGGGAAATACACAATAACGCTCATCACTCGTATCGCACCTGACAACATCAAATGGCTTCCCAACTGGCCAACCTTGTTGCGTGCCCTGCCACTAGAGGGTAACAGCCTACTACTGCAGCTAAGTAGTGGAGTTACTCCATCAGCACAAATGGTGGAGGTCTGTGCTTCAGGGCTCAAACCCTAATGAAGACTGGTTCTTTTTTTTGGGGGGGCGTTGTTACTATAACCAGGTGGGAAACAATTTTCCTGTCCCATGAGCATTTTCAAGATTTCAAAATCTTGCCTGTTTTGCATCGGGATGAAACCAAGACCTTTTGAATATTCTGGTGAAAAGCCAGAGACACACCTTCTGCAGAATAGTCAATACTATGGCCCCCACTGTGACTCAGGCAAAGCAAGGACTTGAACCCAGGTCTCCCATGTGAGCATTCTATCCACTAGACAACTGGCTACACTGAAGTGGAAAGTGCTCAGTAGCTCTCTCGCTCTCTCGTTTTCACTGACCCTTTCCTGTGAAAAGTTTTGGTGAATCGAGATACTTCCAACAAAAAACTATTCTGAAAAGCTCCAGACCAGATCTAGCTGTTCCATACCATTCCTCACAACACCCCTGTAAGCGAGGTAGGCAGGGGAAACTGAGGCAGAGCACAGTTAAGTGACTTGCCCCAGGTCCTGCAGCAAGCTAGGGATAGTACCCAGGTGTCCTGGCTTGCAGGTAAACCATGAGACAGGAGTCTTTTGGGCTGCTGACCTATTTTTACCCAGCAAAGAGCAGGAGAGAGGATGTGACTCTCTGCAGAGTGGTTGGTGCTGTTTATCTACGGGTAAGACGACCTTCAAGACTAAGACACTGAAAGCGGCCAACATATTTGAACAAAAATAGAAAAAATAAACAGTGAAATGTCTCGTTTGGTTTTTTTGCTCTCACTTGCTTTTTTTTTTTTTTTTTAAGTGATGCTAGTTTTCCATCCGTAGCTGAAGTTGAGAAAAAAACTAAATATTTTGGTTCTTCCTTTCCTGCCAGCTGTTTTTTAGAGCTGCAGCTCCCAAATGGGGAGGACTGGAGAGAAGACATTTCATTCGAGACACAAGAAGCTTTCTTTGGCAAGGGGATCATAACTTCAGTTCATTTGGGTAGCTGCGGGTTGGGAATTTAAAACTCCCTCAGCCAAATTCTGTCCTCGTTTACAACTGGGTAATCCCGCTGACTGCAGTGGGGTGGTGAAACAAGCCCAAAATGCTGGCCCTTGGTGGAAATCGGACCCAGAAGCTTCTGTGCTAAAAAGGACAGGCTTCTAGCACAGGAGCTACAAGAATGGTGTACTGGTAGCACTAGTCGGCGCTCATCCACTTTGTGAGCCAGCAGCTACAGGGGAACCTAACCCAGGCTGAACCAGGAGGTTATGCTTGAACAGAAGTAACCAAGGACAGAAATTGTGAGGAAGGGACTCTGGGTACATCTACACTGCAATAAAAGTACCCGTGGCTGCGAGTCTCAGGAAACAGACTAGCTGAGGCCTAGGGAAAGTTACAATTCTTCCCCCCTTACAGATGAGCTGAGGCAGAGAGAGATTAAGTATGTCCCTGTATCCCAGCAGGATCGAGGGACACCACAGTGCTGAGGAAGACAGATGGTCAGCTGGAGAATGTCTGTGCTTTGACCTAGTTGTTTGATCACCTCCTGTGTTACTCATAGACTTCAAAGCCAGAAGGGACCATCGGGATCATCCAGTCTGACCTCCTGCACGTCGCAGGCCACAGAACCTCACCCACTCACTCCGGTACTAGACCTCTAACCTCTGGCTGAGTCACTGACATCCTCCAATCAGGATCTAAAAGACTTCAAGTGGCAGAGAATCCACCACTGCCTCTACTTCAAACTAGCGAGTGACATCAAACCAGGTCCGGCTCACCGTGTCCAGTAGGTGTCGCACTCCCTCTCAAAGTAGCACCACGCTCACAAAGTTCTATGGCTGACTCCGCCCCCTGGGGAAAAGCCTTTGCAGGGAAAGAGGGAGACAGTGAAAACGCTGGTGTTGGGCACACAGATCACTGCCAACGGGCATTCTGGAGTGGGTTCTTCATGACGGCTCCCAGTACCTGCTGGGAGTGTGGAAGCAGGTTCGATTCCTGATGACAGCCAGTCCCCGGGAATCTTTACGCTGTCACTATGGCAGCTAGCCCTGTGGCTGCAGTGGAGGAGCACTGTACCAGGAGACATTTTCCCCTTGCGAGTATGAGCAGGAGCAGCTCCCCAGTGAACAGCAGATTCTTGCCAGCAAGTTTAAAAAGTATGGATTGGATGAATGGACTATAAGGTGGAGAGAAAGCTGGCTAGACTGTCGGGCTCAACGGGTAGTGATCAACATCTCGATGTCTAGTTGGCAGCCGGTATCAAGTGGAGTGCCCCAAGGGTCGGTCCTGGGGCCGGTTTTGTTCAACTTCTTTATTAATGATCTGGACGATGGGATGGATTGCACCTTCAGAAAGTTTGCAGATGACACTAAGCTGGGGGGAGAGGTAGATATGCTGGAGGGTAGGGACAGGGTCCAGAGTGACCTAGACAAATTGGAGGATTGGACCAAAAGAAATCGGATGAAGTTCAACAAGGACAAGTGCAGAGTCCTGCACTTAAGAAGGAAGAATCCCATGCACCGCTACAGGCTGGGGACCGAGTGGCGAGGCAGCAGTTCTGCAGAAAAGGACCTAGGGGTTACTGTGGACAAGAAGCTGGATATGAGTCAGCAGTGTGCCCTTGTTGCCAAGAAGGCTAAGGGCATATTCATAGGAGCATTGCCAGCAGATCAAGGGAAGTGATTATTCCCCTCTATTCAGCACTGGTGAGGCCACATCTGGAGTACTGCGTCCAGTTTTGAGCCCCCCACTACAGAAAGTATGTGGACAAATTGGAGAGAATCCAGCGGAGGGCAACGAAAATGATCAGGGGGCTGGGGCACATGTCTTACGAGGAGAGGCTGATAGAACTGGGCTTATTTAGTCTGCAGAAGAGAAGAGTGAGGGGGGATTTGATAGCTGCTTTCCACTACCTGAAGGGGGTTCCAAAGAGGATGGAGCTCGGCTATTCTCAGTGGTGGCAGATGACAGAACAAGGAGCAATGGTCTCAAGTTGCCGTCGGGGAGGTCTAGGTTGGATATTAGGAAAAATGATTTCACTAGGAGGGTGGTGAAGCACTGGAATGGGTTCCCTAGGGAGGTGGTGGAATCTCCATCCTTATTTAAGGCCCGGCTTGACAAAGCCCTGGCTGGGAGGATTTAGTTGGTGTTGGCCCTGTTTTGAGCAGGGTTAGATACCTCCTGAGGTCTCTTCCACCCGTAATCCTCTAGGATTCTACCCCCATGAAGCGGGTGTACTGCTGCAGTTGACGCTAACACCTCTACGTGCCTTTGGGAGGGGTGTGGAATCTGCCTCCTCCAGAAAGCTAATCATTTTTAGGATATTGTGTCCCAACATCAGAGGCCAAGTTCCATGTTCCCCATTTACAGATGGGGAAACTGAATCACAGAGGGGCGACGCAACTTATCCAAGCACACCCAGCAAGCCAGGATTAGACCCAGATCTCTTGACTCCCAGCTGACTACTGGGGGGCAAACACCACAATCGGGGGGGGGGGTTCCTCTGCACAGTTGGGGAGCAAAGACAAACACCAGAGCGTTCTCCCCTCCCCCTCAACTTGCAATCCCAAATAGGAGTGGAATCCAAACCCTAAACATCTGCTGTTTTTACAGGCACTGCTGGCTTTATTTTTTCCCTGTTTACAGATTTCCCTGCTGGGTTTTGTTGGTTATTTTTTAAGGGGAGAAAAATGTTATTAAAAACAAATATACTTTCAAAAAGAAAAACCCAACCTACTTTCAAAAATATCGTCTGAAGTTTCCCACAGTTCTTGCCACAGTAGTTGGCGCCGGTCCTGGAGAAAAGAACTTCATGGGCTGGCACCCGGGCGTAAGCCACGCGCTTGTCTCCTCGAAGCATCCAGATCACTATGTCTGGCAGGCTGTTCTGGGGCTGGAAAACACGGTGGCAGACAAATCGCATCTATTCAACCTCCCCAAATCAATACCATGAGTCAACAAAAATCCAGGCTGAAAAGTGAGACACGGAGGGGGATTAGTGGAATCTCAGCAGGTCTCACCACAGAGCAGGCAGCTCCGAGACAGCTGGCAGGGTCGCAGAAAGCAGAGACGGGAAAGACCCATCATTATTAATGTATTACAGTAATGCTTACGTGCCACAGTGGAGAACAGGGCCCCGTTATGCTAGGCATTATGTAAACACAGAGTCAGACAGTCTTCGCCCCAAAGAGCTTACTGTCAAAATAGACCAGATGGACAAAGGGTGGGAGGGGAAACTAAGGCACCAAACAGGGATGGGACTTGTCCAAGATCACACAGCAAGTTAAAATCAGGAACCCAACCCAAGTCTGAACGCTGGGCCCTACCCACTGGACCACCCTGCCCCACTGTTACGCAGCTAGACCCATTCCTGCCTTCTGTAGTTGCAGACCCTCAGAATCAGTTGCTGGTTTGTTGGGGGTGTTTTCCTGTGCTTGAATTTCCCTGTCCATGAAAGGGGTCAGGCTACTTGACCTCAGCAGGAAGGAGGGAGGAAGCCCCCTAGTCTCCAAAAGCCCTCACCCACAAGAGCATCAGGTGTGGTGTCAGCACGTTTACATGTGGGGGTAGTAGGTGGAACTCACAATACCAGCAAAAGGAGGAGGACACAGACCCAAAATTTAACACAGGGATAGGGGTGCAGGTCCCAGGGTCCAAACAAGGGATCCAGAAGGGGACACCACACAGAGGACCCCAGATAGTGCCCACTGCCCCGAGGAGGAGTCCAAGGAGCCAGTGGGTGTCGCCCAGAAAAACTCTGCCCCAGAGTCGCAGAGACACCACACACACTCCTTGCCGCTTCCTCCTCCTGGCCTGTGCTGAGGACGACGGCCCTGGAGGCTGAAGGCCGCTGGCTGTGACCACAGCAAAGACAGCCTGGCAAGGCAAGTGCATCCTGTGACGGGCTTCATCTCGGCAGTTTAGTCTCCATGGTTTAGTTGGCCTCTGCTGGTGGCGCCAACAAGGACACCATCTGCTGCCAAGTGCTGTGGGCACCTACCCACTGCCCATGGGAAAAATAGTGGGTGCTTAGCACCCACCAGCCACAGCTGTTTGGGGAGCTGCCGCCGATCAGCTGTTTGGCAGCTGGGGGAGGCACTTGGGTGAGGGTGGAGAGCAGGGAGCAGCAGGTGGGCGGGGCCTGGGGGTGGAGTGGAGAGGCCTTGGGGCGCAGCAGGGGTGGAGCACTCCCGGGGGTGTCACTCCTTTAGCTCAAGCGGTAGAGGTGTGAGCTTTCAGTGCCAAGGTCCTGGATTCACCCGCCGATGAAGACACACGGTGGGAAGGGTCATTACACTAGGATTCAGCGCATCAGCAAACGCTCAGCACATGCGTTACGTGTAGCTCCCAAGCCGGGGCTGGGTGTCTCAGATATGGAGCCTTCTGCCTGGCAGTCAAAGGTGAGGACCCAGCACAAGGTCAGAACTGATCACAAGCTGTTAGTTTCTCGTGGTTATTTGGTGGCCTTCTCCCAAGAACCACCATTGTGCCCGGCCCCCTTGCCGACAGACACAGCAGAGAAGGAAAGGACTGACTGGGACATGAACACGGAACCCCCCTGCACCCTGCAAGCATGAGCAAGGCCCACTAGCCTGGTTTGCGTAGCAAGCCTGCGTGATGTGTGTCCCAACCTTCTCTCGTGGCTGCTCCAGAAAGAGGATAACAGCCTACTGCTGCAGGCAGCTAATGGACTGTCTCCTTTGGCTTGGGCGGTAGCACGCTGTGCTTCGGTGCTGCCGGGCCAGGCCCCGCTGATGCCAGGGGGGAGGAGTTACACGGGCACCGGTGTCAGTGCCGTGTAGTTTCTGTGCATCACTAGAGGCCGTTCCGCGGGGCTGCCGTTTTGGCACCTTTCGTCAGCTCGACAATTTCAAGACAGAAGTAGCGCCTGTCCCATGGCCAGTCCTAACTCAGGAGCGCAGAAACCATGCTACCCCGCTATTCCCTTTCGGCCACTTGCCCATTCCCCGGCGAGCCCCAGCCTGCAGGACGATGCTAGAGAGTGTAACTCTCAAGGCTCGGGGGCAAATTTCAAGCCCACCCAAACACGGTGCATTTGAAATTGTAGCTTAGACGCTGAAGTTATCGGGTTCTGCTTAGGGGAAGGGAGAGGGGGACGGAGTGGGGATGAAGGGTGAATGCAGAGACACAGAGGCTGGGAATGAGGAAGCAAAGAGAAATCCAGTGCAGGAAACAGCAGCAGAACAGCCTGGACTATTATCCTCAGCACCAAGCGTCCTATTTGCTTCAGCAGACGCTCCCCCAGCGTCAGGGCATTTCTCCCTCCTGTCCGGCCGGTGGCTCCTCTGCAGCACGGCCCCTCCAGCCAAGAGGGGAGAGCCACAGCAGCCAGTGGGATGCCCGGCCCCAGCCAGCAGGAGGTAGGCAAGCAAGGGCAGCCGACTCCCTTCACTAATCTGGACTTCAGGACCAAATGTTCTATTTCAAAGCTGGGGCTGGCAGAGTCGCAAACCAGAAACCACTGCAGCTGCTGGCCCACATTCTGAAATGTGCCTCCCTCTTCCCTGAGAGAAAGTCTCTGACTCCACAATCACAGCAGCTGGCAAGGGCGCCAGGTACCTCCTGCGCTGACCTCAGTGCTAAAGCTCTGTTGGGGGATGAAAATAGCCTGTCCCCAAAGGGGAGCGAGGGACTTTAGATCCCATTAAAGGAGGGACACCACAAAACCCTTCCTGTGGCTCCAGTCCCAAGGCAGGGAGGCCAGCTCCTTCTCTTCTGTGTTTTCACTGCGGGTGGCTTTAAAGATCACAGAAACAGTCACTGGGCTGCAACATCGCCCCCCCCTGCAACTGCCTGACCAGGATCTTGGAACAACCAAAGAAGAGATGGATCTCCCTCCGCCAGAGAATCCAGCCCCGGGTTTTACATCATGCTGCTGGCTGGGCGTAGACTCTGGGGGCCAGCAGCACCCCATCTGGTACAAATCAACATTGCCACTAACTTCAGCGGAGCTATTTCCAGCCGCTGAGGTTCTAGCCCTGGGCATTTAAACCCAAATCACTCTCCCACTGAAATCAGTGGTAAAACTGCCTTGGCCATGGCTGTGGGGGGGTCTCACACCCTACAGGGATAAGCGCAGCCTAGGTTGAATGTAGAGGGAATTAATAAAGCTCCAAGTATGGCACTTTGCTACCAAATGTCATGGCTTTGTTTTAAGGAGCGCCCCATAACCCAGGACACCATCCCAGGAACCGCCAGGCCCAGTTTTCAAACACAGGCATTTTAAGGGGGCTTCCAAACTCCCGCCTTTGATGTCGGAGTTGGCAGTTGGGCCAGCAAATTCCCCTCGGTTTGAAAATCAGGCCTTAGAAAGCTTTGATGGCTTGGAAACCAGAGGCTGCACCCCAAATTAACAGGCTAGACTCTGGATGTTCTAAATCCTGCCATTTAAGGTATAAAGCCAAGACTGACCGCCAGCCTAGATCCAAACACCGCCCAGATTTCAGGGAGTCAGGGTCCAAACAGGGGGGCTGGGCCCTACCTTGGATAATGGGCTGAACCCAAACCTCCAGATTCCCCAGCACCCCTGAACTTTAGGAACATTTGGATCCAGATCTGGATGCCCTTCACTCACTCCAACCCCCCTCTAGAACAGAGTGTGGCAGACAGGAGCCAAACCAATTGCTACCGAAGCTGATGGATAAAATTCACCCCTGTGCAGCAGGTCAGTCGAAGGCCTATGGACTCCATATATCAAGAACTTAGGTGGGATGCACAGGCCCTTGCACTGATGTTCTGCACAGCAGCGACCTTCACCCTATGGGAAGCCAGCAGGCTTAAAAGCAAACCTGACCGGGGTGACATCGTCTGTATTGTGTATTTCTTCTGAGGTTAGAAACCCAGCCAGCCAGTGCCTTTAATGAAACCCCCAAGAAAACTGTTGTGGAGATCAGAGAGTGCCGATGTAAGTTTTCAGTATAGACCAGCCCTTACTCTGGCATAGCTATAGCATTTTAAATTCACTCCCTACCTTATTCCAGAATACCTTCCATGGACAGACAAGTCCTTAGCCCTCCAGAGCCAGCTCAGGTATGGGAGGGTGAGCTAGACATCTCCTCTGGCTTGTGCATCAGCAACAGAATTGCTTACTAGGATCCCCCCAGGCTTTCTCTGCGCTTAAAAGTTTGTCCCTTTAATTCTTTAACGGCATAATTAAAGCAGAACTGCAAGGCTAGCATGGATGCAGTTATACCAGCATGACAGGCAGTTACATCAGCATACCGTATTCCAATTCAGTGAAGTGAAATAAGTTATACAGGTATAAAGCACCTTATACCGGCATAAGTGTATCTACACCAGGCAGGCTTGGCTGGCATAACCACACAGGCAAAAATCACCCCCCTTACTGTCACAGTTATACCGGTAAACGTTTTAAAGTGTAGTGACAGCTCTGCAAACCCTCTGAAGGAAGTGAACTGCACAGGGGTTACCGAAGGAAGAATCTGTCCTGGAGCGCCCTTGCTACTCGAGATGATGAGGTGTGGAATGGAAAGGACCCAGTTTGGTCCTCAGATCCAAGGGAGAGTCTGCATGGATGGGTGAAGGGTTACCCCATCCTGGAGCAACCACTTGAATGGGCACAGGTGCCCAATGCAGTTTTGATCTGCTTTTAGTTAAGGACCAGCTGCTAATAGGTGGCTGCTTTTCACTGGTCCGGAATGAGCGCTTAGGCAGGTTTTGCTGTACAGGATAATGCCCAGATACTGAAAGGAATTTAAGTGCTTAACGCCCTTAGGCACCTAATGGGCTTTGATAATCTGGGCCAATATCAACATTCGCTTCAACTAGAGAAGAGTTTATTGTACCTGGAAGCTCCTGGCAATAGTTGAGCAGTCACAAAGTCCTAAACTATCTCATTTCTAATGACGCAAACAGCCTACTGCTTGAAGGTTTGGGTGGGGATTATTAATTTCCAGATCATCGTCTGTTCCCCTGGTGGGTAGGTAACCTGCTGAGTCTCAAAGAGTACAATTCCTAGCGTGCATCAGTTTGGGAAAGTTCTAATGGTAAATTTGCTAAGAGGACACTCTGGAAAATTAATCCAAATTAACTAAAGGTGTCGATGTAAAGTGGATTACATAAACCACATTAAACTCTGATGCGGATGTTCATTCAGAATGAATGTGGCCTTAATTCGATTTAACTTCATTTGCTTCCAAAGTGAATATAACTAAAGCGAGTTAAGGCCATGTTAATTCTCAATGAGAGCATCCACACAGGGTTTTAATGGGGTTTAACTAATCCACTTCAACCATTCATTTAGATTAAGGCCTGAGCTATGCTAGAAAATTAGGTCAGCATAACTACGTTGCTCAGAGGTGTTAAAAAATCCTAAATCCCTTTGTAGGTGTGAGGTCGATGGAAGAATTCTTCCATCAACCTAGCTACCACCTCTCAGGGGGTGGGCAGTGTCTACTCTGAAACATTGCCCTGGTGTAGTGGCTCAGCTGTAATGTTTTAAGTGTAGACACCCCCACCGGTCCCTATGTAGGCAAATCCTAAGGAGTTGCTCCCGGTTAGGATGGCTTACCTCAAACAAGCCTGTAATAGCACCAAGATGGGCTGGGTGGGAAAGATAAAGAGCCATCAGGGCAAAAGCAATTCACCCCCACTTTTACCTCCTCTGCCATGGCTTTTAGTCTCAAGAGCCAGTCCTCAGCCTGGTCCAGCACTGTCTGGAGGTCAGAATCCTCATGCTTCAGGTTCAGAGCTGCCTGGACAATCTGGTTCAGGTTGGTGCTGCGGAATTTGTACATGTACTGATCCAGATGGGTGCTGGCTGTCTTGTTGCTGACATCAACGAGCGGCTGGCTGCAGATGGGGGGTGGGAGAAAGGAGCACAGAGAAACAGGCCAATGTTAGCTGTGCATTGCAAAGCAACGGCTTTACTGGGGACTTTCTTTTTATGAGCAAGTTTATGCAAAAATAACAAGCCACCAAAGAGATATTTGGTGACTGAACAAGCGCCAGGAGCAAGGAAGGTTCAAACCACACTTACAGCCCTGAGACACTATTGCAATGAGTTCCAAAAAGGAGTTGTAACTGAGCTTCGTGCATCACTACACACACACACACACACACACATAAATTGGCTCAACCTGCAAGATAAATATTCCAGAAGCTCCACAGCATCTTCATTGTGCTAAGCTGTTTAAGAGTTTTCATGTTAAAACTCAATGATTTATGAGCTACCCTTATAGACATATTAAAGAACAAAAGTCCAACTGAAACAGAATGCGATCTGGATTCAATTCCCAACCCTTCCAGAGTGACGCTGAGCAAATCCCTTAACCTTGCTGTACTTTTTCTTCCCCATCTATAAAATGAGAAGGCAGACAGACAGACTGACTGATAGTCTATTATCTCTCTCACAGTCTTCTCAGGCTTAGTAAATCTTGCAGCAAGATGTTGTTTAAAAATAATTCCCATAATATGTGCAAATTGTGGGGCTGATAATGTCTCCGTCTAGTGGCTCTGCCACATATAGGCTAATTGCCTCCTTCCACTACAAATTACAAGTTCGTTTTTCCAGTTCAAATGGTAGAGGTCTATGATTCTGGCATTGAAAGTCATGGGCTCTATTCCCACTGACAAACTGTCCTGGATGTGGAGACTGGGAAAATGTCTGATTTATTTTTACAAAAGGATATGTGTGACTCACTTTCCCTTCTCACCTTGCTGGGCATGAAGGGATTACCTTCTTTCTTGAAACATGAGAAGCAATGCAGTGACTGCAGAGAAGTCACTAAGCATGAATGAACCATCAGAAAGTAAATGTCACTAAGAGGTAATTACTGCAAATCCCTACACCCATGTTTTCAACCTTTTTTCTTTTCTGTAAAATTTGAATGAAGGTGTGGACCTCTTTGGAAATCTTAGACATAGTCTGCAGACACCCAGGGGTCCACAGACCACAGGTTGAAAATCACTGCCCTAGACAGATAAGCAGGTTTGCGGAAGTACCACCCCCTGGGGCGGAATGGCATAGACTGTTTTTGACAACATTCAAGCGGCCCAGCAGACAAGGAACAGAGAAATACATAAAGTGGGAGGACAGCTAGAGAGGAAGGGTCACTCAAACTGGATCTAAGAACTCACACGAGATGGTAACCAACAGGAACAAAGTTACTAGAAGGGTCTGAAGGGCTTTGAGACCTACCAGCTCTTGTGCACCATGGGTGACACCTGGGGAGCTGGGCATACATATAAGCGGTTTGTTGTTGTCAAGATCAGCTTCCTCTGTAATGCTTTTGGTTCTGAATAAATACTTTGCTTTATGAAGGCTGGCTGGTCTCCAGTAAATCCTGCCCATTGCCGCAAGGAGATCACAGGACGGCAATTGCTGAGCTAAACTCGGACTTACTAAGGTGATCACAGTGAATGGAAGGAGAAATTGCAGCCTAAATCTCTGGTCTGGAGGGAAAGGAACAAATTCCCACCCCAAAAAAGATGACAGCTTGAGGCTTGAGATCTAAGGGCGTGCCATGAAAGAGACCATGAAGATGGCAGAGGGATAGTTAAGCCTGAAACCGTGACAACAGGGCCATCAGAACTGTATCCCTAACTAAAGTCATGGCCCCAATAAATTCATTGCTTGCGCCAGAATTTCCGTTTTCATTGTAAAAATATAATTCCAGTTCTTGCCCAGATGGTTGCAGAGATAACCTCACAGAGGTGAGCCAAGGTTCAGCCAATGCAGGGCTTCCTGCCTGAGTTCACACAGTCTGAAACATCTCTGAGAGGTGTGAACTGCCCCAGTAATCTCAACCGGGGCCGTGTGGACTCCATGATTCTGCAGCCATAGTGTTTAAGATCTCATCTGAAAAAACTACAACACTGCAAACTGCATAGGATTCAATCATCTGCCCAAGATAGATAAGTGGGGCAGGAGTAACCACTTGAGAGTAAGCAGTTGAAGTCTGCCATACATTTTGTTAAGAGAGCCTTCACCCTGTACCTAGTCCTGGGTGGTTGCTGTATGAACTATCCTTGAGAAATTGTTCCAATGGCTAATTTCCCTCACTGTTAAAAATGTACAACTTCTTTCCCATCTCAATTTGTCTCCCTTCAACTTCCAGCTATTGGATCATGTTATACCTTTCTCTGCCAGACTGAAGTGCCTATTATCAAATTTCTGGTCCCTATGTAGATACTTATAGGCTGTGATCAAGTCACCCCCTTAAATTTCTCTATAGCTCCTTGAGTCTATCGCTATAAGGCAGGTGTTCTAATTCTTTAATCATTTTCGTGGCTCTTCTCTGAACCCTCTCCAATTTATCAACATCCTTCTTGAATTGTGGAAAACAGCAGAGGTTACAGCAGAGCCAAATACAGAGGTAAAGTAACCTCCCAAGGGATAGACATACAGCTAATCCAGAAGCACTGGGCTCCTCACAGGGATGCTCAATACCTCTTACCAACCATGGTGGATGCTGATGGTAGAACCATTAGCAATCACTTTAGGAGAGACTGTGAACTAAAATAAATGGCTTTCTGCAAGTAGACAACAGATAGCCTGAAAGACAGTGTAGTGCAGTGGCTGGGGAACTAGGCTAACATTCAGGAAACTGAGGCACAGAGCGGGGAAGGGACTTGACCATTGACTTGCTGGGTGAATTTGGACAAGTCATTTCCTCTCCCACCTTTTGTCTGATTAAAGTGTAAGCTCTTTGGGGCCAGGACTGTCTCTCACTATGGTTGTATAGTACCTATTGCAATGGGGGCTCGATCTCACTGCTACCATAGTACAGATAATAAAGGCATTTGACAAACATCCCTCCCAGCCAATGTTCTTGTCAGATAGGAATTATAATCACCATTTTACAGATGGGAAAACTATGTCCCAGGCCGGTGCAATTCGTTGCTCAGTCTCATACAGAAAGCGGCCGAGCCACGAACAGAACCCAGGAGCCCTGCTAGCTTCCCCCACCACTCTCTCTATAATGGAATATAATAGCTTTGAGACATGAAAGAATGGCAATAACACAGATCAGTGGTTCTCAATCAGGGGTAAGCATACCCCTGGGGGCAGGCAGAGCTCTTCCAGGGGGTACATCAGCTCATCTAGATATTTTCCTAATTTTACAACAGGCTACATAAAAAGGCACTAGCAAAGTCAGAACAAACTAAAATTTCTTATGACTTGTTTTATACTGCTCTATATACTATATGCTGAAAGGTAAGTACAATATTTATATTCCAATCATTTTATTTTATAATTATATGGTAAAACTGACAACGTCAGCAATTTTTCAGTAATAGTGTGCAGCCACTCCCATTTGACACCATCAAACTAGGCCTGAATAAAGACTGGAAGTGGCTGGGTCACTACAAAAAATAATTTTCCCTCTGTTCATATTCACCCCTTCTTGTCAACTGTTGGGAATGGGCCACACATCCACCCTAATTGAATTGGCCTCGTTAGCACTGACCCCCCACTCAGTAACACAACTCCCATCTTTTCATGTGCTGTGTATTTATACCTGCCTATTGTGTATTCCACTCCATGCATCTGATGAAGTGGGTTCTAGCCCACAAAAGCTTATGCCCAAATAAATGTGTTAGTCTCTAAGGTGCCACAAGGACTCCCCTTTGTTTTTGCTGATACAGATTAACACGGCTACCCCTCTCAAAGCTGAAGCAAAAAAGGCATTAACTCCAGCCATGGCTGTGTTTTCTGTCATTGTCTTTCCCTCCTCATTGAATAATAGGCTTGCCCTGTCTGTGGTCTTCCTCTTCCGTCTCATGTATTTGTAAAATGTTTTCTTTTTACCGTTTATATCCCTAATTTGTTTAAACTTGTTTTGCCTTCACCTTACTAATTTTGTCTCTACAGGCTTCTGTTGTTGTTTTTTATATCTTCATCCTTCATAATTTGTTTCCAATTTTTATAGGACTCTTTTTTGAGTTTCAGGTCATTGAAGATCTCCTGGTTAACCGGGGTGGTCTCTTACCATACTCCTCTCATAGAATATAGAATATCAGGGTTGGAAGGGACTTCAGGAGGTCATCTAGTCCAACCCCCTGCTCAAAGCAGGACCAATCCCCAACTAAATCTTCTCAGCCAGGGCTTTGTCAAGCCTGACCTTAAAAACCTCAAAGGAAAGAGATTCCACTACCTCCCTAGGTAACCCATTCCAGTGCTTCACCACCCTCCTACTGAAAAAGATTTTCCTAATATCCAACCTAAACCTCCCCCACTGCAACTTGAGACCTTTGCTCCTTGTTCTGTCACCTGCTACCACTGAGAACAGTCTAGAGCCATCCTCTTTGGAACCCCCTTTCAGGCAGTTGAAAGCAGCTATCAAATCCCCCCTCACTCTTCTCTTCTGAAGACTAAAAAATCCCAGTTCCTTCAGCCTCTCCTCATAAGTCATGTGTTCCAGTCCCCTAACCATTTTCGTTGCCCTCCGCTGGACGCTTTCCAATTTTTTCACATCCTTCTTGTAGTGTGGGGCCCAAAACTGGACACAGTACTCCAGATGAGGCCTCACCAATGTCAAATAGAGGGGAACGATCACGTCCCTCGATCTGCTGGCAATGCCCCTACTTATACAGCCCAAAATGCCATTGGCCTTCTTGGCAACAAGGGCACGCTGCTGACTCATATCCAGCTTCTCGTCCACTGTAATCCCTAGGTCCTTTTCTGCAGAATGGCTGCCGAGCCATTCGGTCCCTAGTCTGTAGCGGTGCATGGGATTCTTCCGTCCTTAGTGCAGGACTCTGCACTTGTCCTTGTTGAACCTCATCAGATTTCTTTTGGCCCAATCCTCTAATTTGTCTAGGTCCCTCTGCATCCTATCCCTACCCTCCAGCGTATCTACCTCTCCTCCCCTATCACAGTGGGATAGTTTGTTCTTGTGCCCTTAATAATGTCTCTGTCAAAAACTGCCAACAAGTCTGAACTCTTTTTTTCCCCCAGGACTTACTTCTCATTGGGGGAAATCTTACCTACCAGCTCCCCCTCTGATTGGCTGCCTTTCCCATGGCCCCGCCTCCTAGGGAAGAGAAGCTAATCCGAAATGCTGCAGAAGCAGGCAGAGCTCTCCCTGCTCCTCTTGGAGGGGGCGGGGGGAGCAGAGACCCCAGCAGCTGAAAGACCCTCCTTTCCCTTCCTCCCTGTGAGCAATAGGACACCCCTTGCTTCTCCTCCTCACACTGCAGCACCTGGCTGGGGGCCAGGAGGGATGGGGACCTGCCCCGGCAGGCCTGGAAAAGGGAGGGGACCCACTGCAGCCCCCCAGATCTGGGAGAGGGCGATGAAGAACTATGAGCTGCAGGAGGCCAGGGGGCAGGTTGAGGGCAGGGGAATGGGCAGAGCACCTGCAAGCAGAGGCCAGAAACACCAATACATACATTTGGGAGTGCTAGTAACAGTAATTGACTCACACACATGTGCGGGGGAGAGGGCAGGGAGTGAAAAGTTCAAACATCAAAAGACTGAACAAAACTACAATATCGTCTTTTTAAAAAACAAATCTCATGATTTTGGTCCAATCTCCTGGTTTGGGGTCTGTCTCAGGGTGTTTGAACCATCGGGGTTGGCCAGGCTGCTACAGGGAGACTGTCTCTTTAACATGCAGGAGGCTACGAGTCCCAGTGGCCACTGGGTACAGGGTATATGATGGGACTGGTGGCCACAGGAGGTGGGGGGGCAGAGCACTGGGGCTGCAGTGAATGGGGAAGGTCCCATTTCTCCCTCTTTTGCCCAGCTGCAGCTCATAAGCCCCTTTTTTTCCTGGCCCAGTGGGTGGCTGGCCCTGTTTTATCTCCAATTAGCCACCTGGTCAATCCCAGTTCCAACCCGCCACCAGGTCAACCCAGGGAATGAGGCAGAAATTTTCTAAGTCCCCACCCAGCCACCAAGTCAACCCCAGCTCCGACCAGCCACCAGGTCAACCCCAGGGAAAAAGTCTGGAAAGTTTGTCATCCCAAACCAGCCACCAGGTCAACCCCCCCAGAGAATAAGAGCTGTCGGACCCCACCTCCCTGGCGGTGGGGAGCAGCAGTTTTCGCTCAGGTCCGTTGCCCAGGGCGGACCAGGCCCGAGAGTAGAGCGAAGGAGGGAGTTCCCCTAACTGGCTCCAGCGAAATCTGGGGGCGCGCCCTCCGCTGGCAGCACAGTTGAGACCCGTCACGTTACAACTGCTGGTCATGATACTCCGGCGGGTGGACCGACGGCTCCACCATGGCCATGAGTCACCCCTCTAAGGCCCTGACGGGCGCTGTCGCAAGGATCACGTCGCAGGGACCGGAATGTCAGCACATGGGCCCTGCACTCCAACACACGCGCACGTGCATTGCGTTCTTCTCTATAGCCAACACGCAGGCTGCCGGGAGCCTACGTGCCATTGACTGAGTCTGACCCCGCGAGACCGAGGCCCCGCAGGACAGGCCCAGCAACCCCACGCTGCATCCATGGTGGAGAAACCCCGGAGGTGTTTCCCCGACCACCTGTCCCTGCGGGAGGTTCCAGGTGGCCCTGAGCTGGTCAGCTCGGTACAGGAGTGAGGAAGGGGGGGGAAGGGGAGGTGGACGAGGAGCACTCTCGGGCCCAGAAGTAGCTCCATCCCCTTCCTCACACCAAGCTCAGCTAGCCCGGGACGCCGAGCCTGTCCCTGCACTGACCAGCTCGACAGCATCATGACAAGAACCCGCAGGCACCCGCACAAATGAGCCAGGTGAAAAAGGGCAGCCGCTGCCGGCCCCGGGAGAAGCGGCTTCTGAGCCCCGCCCTGTGGATGCTGTAGCTGGGTAAGAGAGGCAGGATCGACCCCTTCGGGAGAACCACCTTCCCCCTTCACCGCAGCCCGGGTACTCCGCCCCCGACCCCCAGTGGCCACCAGTCTGTATGGGGGCACAGGCTGGCAGGGGGGTGGCGGGAGAAGGTTCGGGAGGAGCGGGGCGCTGTTTGTATGGGGGCACAGGCTGGCAGTTAAGGAGGTACTGGCGGAAGGTTCTGAAAGAGTGGGGCGCTGTCTGTTTGGGGGAACAGGCTGGCAGTTAGGGAGGTGGGGGAAGGTTCTGGAGGAGGGGGGTGCTGTTTTATGGGGGCACAGGCTGGCAGGGAGGTACTGACGGAAGGTTCTGAAAGAGCGGGGCACTGTCTGTATGGGGGCACAGGCTGGCAGTAAGGGAAGTACCGGGGGAAGGTTCGGGAGGAGCGGGGTGCTGTTTGTATGGGGCACAGGCTGGCAGTTAGGGAGGTGGGGGGGAGGTTCTGGAGGAGCAGGGCGCTGTCTGCATGAGGGCAGAGGCTGGAAGTTAGGGAGGTGGGGGGAAGGTTCTGGAAGAGCGGGGCGCTGTCTGCATGGGGGCAGAGGCTGGCACTTAGGGAGGTGGGGGGAAGGTTCTGGAGGAGGGGGGTGCTCTTTTATGGGGGCACAGGCTGGCAGGGAGTTACAGACAGAAGGTTCTGGAAGAGTGGGGTGCTGTCTATATGGGGGCACAGGCTGGCAGTTAGGGAGGGGGCGGGGGAAGGTTGGGGAGGAGCGGGGCGCTGTCTATATGGGGGCACAGGCTGGCAGTTAGGGAGGAGGCGGGGGAAGGTTTGGGAGGAGCGGGGCGCTGTCTGTATGGGGGCAGAGGCTGGCAGTAAGGGAAGTACCGGGGGAAGGTTCGGGAGGAGCGGGGTGCTGTTTGTATGGGGCACAGGCTGGCAGTTAGGGAGGTGGGGGGGAGGTTCTGGAGCAGCGGGGCGCTGTCTGCATGAGGGCAGAGGCTGGAAGTTAGGGGTCTGGGGTGAAGGTTCTGGAAGAGCAGGGCGCTGTCTGCATGGGGGCAGAGGCTGGCACTTAGGGAGGTGGGGGGAAGGTTCTGGAGGAGGGGGGTGCTGTTTTATGGGGGCACAGGCTGGCAGGGAGTTACAGACAGAAGGTTCTGGAAGAGTGGGGCGCTGTCTATATGGGGGCACAGGCTGGAAGTTAGGGGTCTGGGGGGAAGGTTCTGGAAGAGCGGGGTGCTGTCTGCATGGGGGCAGAGGCTGGCAGCTAGGGAGGTGGGGGGAGGTTCTGGAAGAGAGGGGCGCTGTCTGTATGCGGGGACAGGCTGGCAGTTAGGGAGGTGGGGGGAAGGTTCTGGAGGAGGGGGGTGCTGTTTTATGGGGGCACAGGCTGGCAGGGAGGTACGGACGGAAGGTTCTGGAGGAGCGGGGCGCTGTCTATATGGGGGCACAGGCTGGAAGTTAGGGGTCTGGGGGGAAGGTTCTGGAAGAGTGGGGCGCTGTCTGCATGGGGTCAGAGGCTGGCAGTAAGGGAGGTACCGGGGGAAGGTTTGGGAGGAGCGGGGCGCTGTCTGTGTGGGGGCACAGGCTGGCAGGGAGGTATTGGCGGAAGATTCTGGAAGAGTGGGGCGCTGTCTGTATGGGGGCACAGGCTGGCAGTTAGGGAGGGGGCGGGGGAAGGTTCGGGAGGAGCGGGGCGCTGTCTGTATGGGGGCACAGGCTGGCAGTTAGGGAGGGGGCGGGGGAAGGTTTGGGAGGAGCGGGGCGCTGTCTGTGTGGGGGCACAGGCTGGCAGTTAGGGAGGGGGCGGGGGAAGGTTCGGGAGGAGCGGGGCGCTGTCTGTGTGGGGGCACAGGCTGGCAGGGAGGTATTGGCGGAAGATTCTGGAAGAGTGGGGCGCTGTCTGTATGGGGGCACAGGCTGGCAGTTAGGGAGGGGGCGGGGGAAGGTTTGGGAGGAGGGGGGTGCTGTCGGTATGGGGGCACAGGCTGGCAGTTAGGGAGGGGGCGGGGGAAGGTTCGGGAGGAGCGGGGTGCTGTCTGTATGGGGGCACAGGCTGGCAGTTAGGGAGGGGGCGGGGGAAGGTTCGGGAGGAGCGGGGCGCTGTCTGTATGGGGGCACAGGCTGGCAGTTAGGGAGGGGGCGGGGGAAGGTTCGGGAGGAGCGGGGCGCTGTCTGTATGGGGGCACAGGCTGGCAGTTAGGGAGGGGGCGGGGGAAGGTTCGGGAGGAGCGGGGCGCTGTCTGTATGGGGGCACAGGCTGGCAGTTAGGGAGGGGGCGGGGGAAGGTTTGGGAGGAGCGGGGCTCTGTCTGTATGGGGCACAGGCTGGCAATTAGGGAGGGGGCGGGGGAAGGTTCGGGAGGAGCGGGGTGCTGTCTGTATGGGGGCACAGGCTGGCAGTTAGGGAGGGGGCGGGGGAAGGTTTGGGAGGAGCGGGGCGCTGTCTGTATGGGGGCACAGGCTGGCAGTTAGGGAGGGGGCGGGGGAAGGTTTGGGAGGAGCGGGGTGCTGTCTGTATGGGGGCACAGGCTGGCAGTAAGGGAAGTACCGGGGGAAGGTTCGGGAGGAGCGGGGCGCTGTTTGTATGGGGCACAGGCTGGCAGTTAGGGAGGTGGGGGGGAGGTTCTGGAGGAGCGGGGCGCTGTCTGCATGAGGGCAGAGGCTGGAAGTTAGGGGTCTGGGGTGAAGGTTCTGGAAGAGCAGGGCGCTGTCTGCATGGGGGCAGAGGCTGGCACTTAGGGAGGTGGGGGGAAGGTTCTGGAGGTGGGGGGTGCTGTTTTATGGGGGCACAGGCTGGCAGGGAGTTACAGACAGAAGGTTCTGGAAGAGTGGGGCGCTGTCTATATGGGGGCACAGGCTGGAAGTTAGGGGTCTGGGGGGAAGGTTCTGGAAGAGCGGGGTGCTGTCTGCATGGGGGCAGAGGCTGGCAGCTAGGGAGGTGGGGGGAGGTTCTGGAAGAGTGGGGCGCTGTCTGTATGCGGGGACAGGCTGGCAGTTAGGGAGGTGGGGGGAAGGTTCTGGAGGAGGGGGGTGCTGTTTTATGGGGGCACAGGCTGGCAGGGAGGTACGGACGGAAGGTTCTGGAGGAGCGGGGCGCTGTCTATATGGGGGCACAGGCTGGAAGTTAGGGGTCTGGGGGGAAGGTTCTGGAAGAGTGGGGCGCTGTCTGCATGGGGTCAGAGGCTGGCAGTAAGGGAGGTACCGGGGGAAGGTTTGGGAGGAGCGGGGCGCTGTCTGTGTGGGGGCACAGGCTGGCAGGGAGGTATTGGCGGAAGATTCTGGAAGAGTGGGGCGCTGTCTATATGGGGGCACAGGCTGGCAGTTAGGGAGGGGGCAGGGGAAGGTTCGGGAGGAGCGGGGCGCTGTCTGTATGGGGGCACAGGCTGGCAGTTAGGGAGGGGGCGGGGGAAGGTTTGGGAGGAGCGGGGCTCTGTCTGTATGGGGCACAGGCTGGCAGTTAGGGAGGGGGCGGGGGAAGGTTCGGGAGGAGCGGGGCGCTGTCTGTATGGGGGCACAGGCTGGAAGTTAGTGGTCTGGGGGGAAGGTTCTGGAAGAGTGGGGCGCTGTCTGCATGGGGGCAGAGGCTGGAAGTTAGGGAGGTGGGGGGAAGGTTTGGGAGGAGCGGGGCGCTGTCTGTATGGGGGCACAGGCTGGCAGTTAGGGAGGGGGCGGGGGAAGGTTCGGGAGGAGCGGGGTGCTGTCTGTATGGGGGCACAGGCTGGCAGTTAGGGAGGGGGCGGGGGAAGGTTTGGGAGGAGCGGGGTGCTGTCTGTATGGGGGCACAGGCTGGCAGTTAGGGAGGGGGCGGGGGAAGGTTCGGGAGGAGCGGGGTGCTGTCTGTATGAGGGCACAGGCTGACAGTTAGGGAGGGGGCGGGGGAAGGTTCGGGAGGAGCGGGGCGCTGTCTGTATGAGGGCACAGGCTGACAGTTAGGGAGGGGGCGGGGGAAGGTTGGGGAGGAGCGGGGCACTGTCTGTATGGGGGCACAGGCTGGCAGTTAGGGAGGGGGCAGGGGAAGGTTCGGGAGGAGCGGGGCGCTTTTTGTATGGGGGCACAGGCTGGCAGGGAGGTACTGACGGAAGGTTCTGGAAGAGTGGGGCGCTGTCTATATGGGGGCACAGGCTGGAAGTTAGGGGTCTGGGGGGAAGGTTCTGGAAGAGCGGGGCGCTGTCTGCATGGGGGCAGAGGCTGGCAGCTAGGGAGGTGGGGGGAGGTTCTGGAAGAGTGGGGCGCTGTCTGTATGCGGGCACAGGCTGGCAGTTAGGGAGGTACCGGGGGAAGGTTTGGGAGGAGCGGGGTGCTGTCTGTATGGGGGCACAGGCTGGCAGTTAGGGAGGGGGCGGGGGAAGGTTTGGGAGGAGCGGGGTGCTGTCTGTATGGGGGCACAGGCTGGCAGTTAGGGAGGGGGCGGGGGAAGGTTTGGGAGGAGCGGGGTGCTGTCTGTATGGGGGCACAGGCTGGCAGTTAGGGAGGGGGCGGGGGAAGGTTCGGGAGGAGCGGGGTGCTGTCTGTATGAGGGCACAGGCTGACAGTTAGGGAGGGGGCGGGGGAAGGTTGGGGAGGAGCGGGGCGCTGTCTGTATGGGGGCACAGGCTGGCAGTTAGGGAGGGGGCGGGGGAAGGTTGGGGAGGAGCGGGGCACTGTCTGTATGGGGGCACAGGCTGGCAGTTAGGGAGGGGGCAGGGGAAGGTTCGGGAGGAGCGGGGCGCTTTTTGTATGGGGGCACAGGCTGGCAGGGAGGTACTGACGGAAGGTTCTGGAAGAGTGGGGCGCTGTCTATATGGGGGCACAGGCTGGAAGTTAGGGGTCTGGGGGGAAGGTTCTGGAAGAGCGGGGCGCTGTCTGCATGGGGGCAGAGGCTGGCAGCTAGGGAGGTGGGGGGAGGTTCTGGAAGAGTGGGGCGCTGTCTGTATGCGGGCACAGGCTGGCAGTTAGGGAGGTACCGGGGGAAAGTTCGGGAGGAGCGGGGTGCTGTCTGTATGGGGGCACAGGCTGGCAGTTAGGGAGGTGGGGGGGAAGGTTCAGGAGGAGCGGGGCGCTGTCTGTATGGGGGCAGAGGCTGGCAGTTAGGAAGGGGGCGGGGGAAGGTTCGGGAGGAGCGGGGTGCTGTCTGTGTGGGGGCACAGGCTGGCAGTTAGGGAGGTACCGGGGGAAGGTTCGGGAGGAGCAGGGTGCTGTTTGTATGGGGCACAGGCTGGCAGTTAGGGAGGTGGGGGGGAAGGTTCTGGAAGAGTGGGGCACTGTCCGTATGGGGGCACATGCCGGCAGTTAGGGAGGTACCAGGGGAAGGTTCTGGAGGAATAGGGCATTATTTTTAAAGTGGCACAGGCTGGCAGTTAGGGAGGTGGCAGGGGAAGGTTCTGGAGGAGCCATTGAGGCGTAAGCGTTGCATTAAGAGGCCGTGAGTGTGTGTTGTTATTGTGTGTGCTGGTTGTATTGATTTGTGAATGGTGGGTTATGGGTGGGTTGCGCTGGCAACTTTGTGTTGGGTTGTACAGGTGGTGTATCAACCTTTGAAGAACTGTGGCAGCTGGACTGAGTAATCCCCACTCTGAGCAGTCCCCTTCATCGCACTGACTCCTTAGAACCGCTGAAACTGGTGCATGCAGATTCGGTGTAATGTCAGTGTGGTGGTTGGTTGAGATAACTCTGTTAGCAGAATGGTTGAGGACTCTTGCCATGGCATAGATACAGGTCTTTGCTTTTTTATTATACGGAGATTCTGTTATCAATTCAGGGAAGTCCTAGACTCTGTTATACTGGATGTCAGACACTATGATCACATTAGTTCCTTCTGGCCTTGGACTCTATAATGTATTTATACTGGGACTGTCAGTTTCTTGGGACAAGAAACCTCTTCTTGTTCTGTGTTTGTGCAGCACCTAGAACAAGGGGCCCTGATCCATGATCGGGATTCCTAGGCACTACCACAATATAAATAACAGCTTGTATTTACAAGGATAAATATCTCCATTTCTAAAGCGTCTCCCTCCAGTATACTTCGGTACCCCCTGGAGTTTAAAATAAAGTAGCAAGAACACCACTCCATTCCAGGCAATGGTACCTTTCCTGTTACCCCTCCTGTTACCCCAAGAATGGCTAGAGTCAATACCAACTGCTATAGAGGTCTTGAAAACATGCCTCACTGTGATAGACAATTATCCAAGAGAAGGTCAACAGGTGACTTGATCACAGTCTCCAAGAACTTACATGTAGAAGACATTTCTGACAGCAGATGGCTCTATATTCTAGCTGCAAAAGGCAGAATGAGATCCAATGGCTGGAAGGTGAAGCTAGACATATTCAGACTAGAAATAAGGTGCTCATTGAGAACAGTGAAGGTAATCAATAATCACAACACCTTACCTAGGGAAGTGATGGATTCTTCACCACTTGGAGTCTTTAAATCAAAACTAGATGTCTCTTTAAAAGATATGCTCTAGCTCAAACAGAAGCTATGGGCTTGAAGCCAAAATTATTGGGCAAGATTCTCCAGCGTGTGCTGCGCAGAAGGTCAAACTAGATGATCGTATCGGGTCCTTCTGGCCTTAAATTGAAAAGGATCCCAAAGAGTGTTCAATTCTCCAATGACTGGCTCAGTCAGATTTCTAATGAAACAAGCAACTCAGTGGTCCAATTTTAGAGCCTAACCAGTCCCTCTTGCGTTAGGCCTCCTGGCAGACATTGCTGCAATGCACAAGACTCCCCAGAAGGCACACGTGGTTGGTATCGGCAAGCCCATCAATTTGGATATTATCCTAATTAGTTTAGCAAATTCTGCTCTCTTTTCAGAACATGTGCTAGTGCTCCTCGCTGATTTATTTAGGCCAATTTCTCTCAGCTATGCAGAAGCAATTTACCACAGGAGCTTAGCACCGAGGAGGAAACAGCCAGAACGAACCACTGGCTTGGCAGCTCCCTCAGTGACATTTTTTCCTCATTTAATTGAATTTGTTTTGGAGGGAGCAGCATCTCTGGAAAACCTAAATCCTGGGATTATCCTCGGGTCACGTATGGCACACACAGGAGCAATGGAATATTTACAGCCCTTACAATAGCTCTGACCTTTTCCAAGGAGCTGGGGGGGGGGGGCGAACATCTCCCTGGTGAGGCTTAAAATCAAATAAATAGATTTTGAAAAGAGCATCCTTAAAGCTGCCATCCTCGTTGGTTTATGGAGCATTTCCCAAGCAGCAGACTTGGCTCATCTGCATGCCACACGCGGAGCATGTTATTCCATTCCATCGCCTGCCCCTGAAAGAACAAGCTACTGGCCAGTGAACAAACCCCACAGGATGTGAGTGAATGCCGTAGGCTTCCAAACACCTTTGCTAGTGACCTACGTGCGTCTTAGCAAAGAGCAGTGAGGACCAGGTGGCTCAAAGGCCCATTAATAGGCTCCATGCTGTCTTTTGCCATTAGGTTACTGGTTCAAATCCAACATAGGTTGGTAGAGTGAGTCAGTGGCATCGCGGGGGTGAGCCCTGTGTAGAATGAGTTAATGGGTCTTGGTCCTTTTCCCAGTGAACTAGCATCTGCAACTGAACACGTTTGTCTCAACGAAGGCTGGGGATAGACACAGAGGCCAAACTCCCCTTTTCTCCCTAGAAATGGTGCCTCTGAATTGAGGACTGAGATACGTGAGTGGAGCAGGGCTGTAGCTGTTCAGTCACTGGGAGGCATCACTTTCCAAAGCTGTCAACTGGCGCCTTTCTCCAACACTTTTCAATATGAAGAGTGACTATTTCTGTACCCCTGGGTATTTTAAACTGGGCAAGCTTTATGAAAAGCAGCAGTGGTTGTTTAATAGCTGCCACCTTCTTCAGAATAGGCCACAAGCTGTTAACAATTCCCTTTGGCGAAGGCTTATCATCACACCCTACTCAACAACTAAAACCATATTAAAGATTTCCCTGTGAGCAATTGCTGGAGTTGGGATGATATGAGGGGAGGTGAATTGAGATATGGTGATAAAGCCTGGGAACTCCAGCTTCAGACCCCACGGCCCCAAGATATCACGGCAACGTGGGCCACGGAAAAACCTAGACAGAGAGTCAAATCATATTGGAAAATAAAATTCAACAAAAGTTTGTGCCAGACATTCAATGCTCTTCCAACAGACCTTTCTGCTACTGGTGCCTACCTGCAATAGGTCCAGGTCACAGGACCTAGGACACATCGTTAAGGGAAAACATATTGGACTCTTTGCCTTTCCTGATTATGATATAAATCAGATGCTTCAATGGGAAAGGTTAGGGTTTTTCAAATGCGTGCATAACGTTGGATTCCCTCCCTTTGAGGGGGAGATTAAGAGCCGGTTAGGCCCCAGTTTCAGACTCTGTTTAAAGACAGAATGTGAATTGATCTCTTTCCATTATTATTTGTATTTCAGTAGCATCTCCAAGCCTAACTGAGGTCCCGGCCCGATTGTGCTCGGTGCTGTACAAACACAGAGACAGTTCCTGATCCAAAGAGCTTACGGTCTGAAGAGACAAGACAGAGGAAGGGTGAAAGAGATGCACAGAGTGTCTTGCCCAAGGTCCCACAGCAAGTCAGTGGAAGATCTGGGGATAGAACGCCAGTTTTTTGCTTGGCTGTAGCATCAGTAATGAAACAGCCTGCAAGTGCCAGGGAACCAGAAACTGACCTTGCAGTGACGTGCTGTTGATATTCAACCTGGGCTGTGTGAGCTATGCAGAAGGACAATAAGGGACTGGAAAAATCTATTCATTTTCTTTACTCACTTAAGCAAAAACCTCTTTTTTGTGACCACTGCCAAGGGAAGAGCCAGCACCTCTGGGACAAGGTGATTCCATTAACGCAACTTCCTCTGGCAATATTTCGACTTTGTCCTTGAAGAAGTATAGAAGGACCAAGATTTTCAAAAGTAGGAACCTACACTTAGACTCCTCAATCCACATGAAGTGGCCTCATTTTCAAATATATGAAGCACCAGCATCCCCCACCAGAGTCAATGGGGGCTGTTGGGTGCTTAGCACTTATTTAGGCACCTAAATACAGAGTAAGGAGCCAAACTCTGGGCCCGTATTTGAGAAAATCTTGACCTATTTTTATTGATAGCATAACAGCTTGTAAGATTTGGTGTCACCTGAAACAGGACGGAGTTAAGGGGCTGGAAACTAAGTGTATCCTCCCCTGGCAGAATTTTGTGAAAAATACAGATTACTTTTTCATTCCAGCTGTAAATTAATCTGTGGAACTCCTTGCTACAGGATGTTGTTGAGACTTTAGGAAGAGTCAAAGAGGAACTGGATGTTCATATGGATAATAAGAATATCCAAGATTATAATACATAATGCTTAAAAAAGAGAGTATTGAAAGGGAGATAAACCTTTTTCAGGGCTTTAAACCCATCTCCTATTATTAGAGATCAAGACAAGACCTTCATGGTGGCAGATTCACCCAGCAGGGGAGGTTTAGGTTGGATATTAGGAAAAACTTTTTCACTAGAAGGGTGGTGAAGCACTGGAATGGGTTACCTAGGGAGGTGGTGGAATCTCCTTCTTTAGAGGTTTTTAAGGTCAGGCTTGACAAAACCCCGGCTAGGATGATTTAGTTGGGGATTAGGTCCTGCTTTGAGCAGGGGGTTGGACTAGATGACCTCCTGAGGTCCCTTCCAACCCTGATATTCTATGATTCTCCCATATCTGCCTAGTGATGGGGTCCTTACACCTTCCTCTGAAGCACCTAGTGTTGATCCCTGTCGAAGGACAGATACTGGGCTAGAGGGACACTTGTCAGATCCAGTCTGGCTGTTCCCATGTTCCTGTGAGTCAAGAATCTCTCTCTCACACACAATACATCCAGAGGAGAAGTCACTGCTTCATAAAAGTTCATTCCTACCGCAACAGTATCTGCAAATGTAAATTCTAGGCGGCTCTTTTTTTCTAGCCCTAGATTCCAGCTGGAAGCATATCTATTGCAATGGCTCAAGCTGCGCTACAATGAGGCTTATTCAGGTATGCTGGGTTGCAGCCCTTGCATAAAGAGTGGAAATTTATGATCTGCTTTAAATGTCACCTTTTCAACTCCGTGCCTTGGCTCAACAACCTTTGAAGTAAACATTAGCAAATGACCAGGATTTTTCAGCACAAGGCCCCTTCCAACATAAATAAATGTTCTTGTAATAAGCGCATGAAAAGGCTCACAGTTGAATTTGGCAGAAATACCTGCAGTCTGCGATGATGTCATCAATCAACTGGGCAACCAATGAATCCAAGTCATTTGATGAGCACTTGGCCTTGAGCGCAAGGTGGACCAGCTCCAAGCCTGCTTCCTACACAACACACAGAGCAGAGAACTCATGCACTGATTATGGCACCTCCCAGCCTTCCCCTCACCCGCACCCTACAGACCAGCACTGCACAAAAGTGCAATGTCATTTGAAGGCCCGACATAGCCCAAAGGCCTCCCATCCTGCAGCCAATGGGAGGCCCCAATTTTCATAGCCTCCTGTGGGTGCTTGTGAATATGGGTGTCACACCCCCCTCGAGTTGCTGGTCCACACAGAGGATTAGAGCCTACTACCACTGCCAGTTAACGAAGCTACTCTTTTAGCTTGTGCTCTTCATGTTGAAGAACCAGAGTTCCATTCCTGCTGGAGACCCCAGCTGGGGGAGACAGAGAGCAAGAGAGAAACACTGGTGTCCTACAGATGGCTTTGTCTTTTTTCAATCTGGGGGACGTCTCCCTAAAAACAAACAGATTTTTAACGAAGGCCCTTCAAGCTTTCATCCTACAGTAACTCCTTGCTTAACATTGTAGTTATGTTCCTGAAAAATGCGACTTTAAGCGAAATGATGTTAAGCGAATCCAATTTCACCATAAGAATGAATGTAAAAAGGGGGGGTTAGGTTCCAGGGAAATTTTTTTTGCCAGACAAAAGACTATATTTTATAGATATACAAACACATATACACAGTATAAGTTTTAAACAAACAATTTAATACTGTACACAGCAATGATGATTGGGAAGCTTGGTTGAAGTAGTAAAGTCAGAGGGTGGAAGAGGGTGGGATATTTCCCAGGGAATGCCTTACTGCTAAATGATGAACTAGCACTCGGCTGAGCCCGCAAGGGTTAACACATTGTTGTTAATGTAGCCTCACACTCTACAAGGCAGCACAAATGGAGGGAGGGGGACAGCATGGCAGACAGAGACAGAGAGACACACTCTGTGTGTGTGTGAGAGAGAGAGAAAGAGAGATGTGCATTGCCCCTTTAAGTACGCTAACACCACTCTAAGTACATTGCCTTTTTAATTAGATCAGCAAGTTGAGACAGCGGCTGCTGCCAGCAAGCTCCCTCTGTCCTGAGCCCTGTCCTGTCTGTCCCCCGTCCCCACACGGCTTTATGGAGATGGCATAAGTGGGGGGCAGGAGCAGGGGGGAGGGGGACACCCTGACATTAGCCCCCGTCATTCCTGCACAGCAAGCAGGAGGCTCCCGGGAGCAGCTCCACGGCAGAGGGCAGGAGCATCACACGGCAGTGAGGGGAGGGACAGCTGAACTGCCGCCGCACAGGGAACTTAGGGGAGCGGGGAGCTGATAGGGGGGCTGCCTGCCCACCCTGGCTCCAAGACACCCCTCCCACCCCAGCTAGCTCCACCGGGCTGCTCTTCCTGCAAGCAGTGGACAAAGCAGGTGGCTGCCAAACAACGTTATAAAGGAGCACTGTGCAACTTAAACAAGCATGTTCCTAATGGATCAGCAACGTAACAACATTAACCAGGATGACTTTAAGTGAGGAGTTATTGTCCTGGAGCATTTCCTGAGCGGCAGGCTTGGTTATTTTAAATTTCACACACACAGGGTTCATATTATGCCACTCCAACCATGAAAGGATGCTCCACAAACAGAACGTTTAGCACAAGTAAGTTCTGGGTTCAAACCCTGCTGTCAACCTAGATAGGGGCGGAGGGAAGGTTTCAGAGTGGAAATAAGGCATAAGTTTTTAATGGGGAGTGTAATTAACCATTGGAACAATGTACCAAGGGTCATGGTGGATTCTCCAAAAAGAAAAGGCGTACTTATAGCACCTTAGAGACTAACAAATTGAGCATAAGCTTTCGTGAGCTACAGCTCACTTCATCGGATGCATTCAGTGGAAAATACAGTGGGGAGATTTATATACATAGAGAACATGAAACAATGGGTGTTACCAGACACACTGTCACAAGAGTGATCACTTAAAGTGAGCTATTACCAGCAGGAGAGCAGGGGGTCGGGGGGGGAACCTTTTATAGTGATAATCAAAGTGGGCCATGAAGGAGTCCAGGAAAGCTGGCTGTATTTTCCACTGAATGCATCTGATGAAGTGAGCTGTAGCTCATGAAAGCTTATGCTCAGATAAATTTGTGAGTCTCTAAGGTGCCACAAGTCCTCCTTTTCTTTTTGTGAATATCGACTAACACGGCTGCTACTCTGAAACTGGTGGATTCTCCATCACTGA